>NC_090910.1:7851156-7879400 GCF_040956055.1 Brachionichthys hirsutus | reverse complement strand
AGACCTTTATTCCATACATTCTTCACAGGTTTTTTTGCGCTCCACCATGTTCCCAGATTTATGTAAACGCTATCAAGCCTCCCGCTCTCATCCTCCATCCTTGCAGCACAGAGGTCAAGGGCAACAACAGCCAGCTGGATGTCCCGGGGCAGAACACGAGGATGGAAGACAGGGGTTGGTTTTTTTCCAGTTGTAGCAAAATACCAGACCTGACAACACCCTAAAGGCTGAATAAACTTGAAGGGCAGTCTGAGCAGAGCAGAGCAGATGCAGGAGAGAAGATAATGTAACTCAGGTGGACGTGGAAGTACAGGCTGTCTCTACCCCCCCCCCCCCCCCATGTATGAACGGTGTCAACATGTCCTCCATCGCTGCACAGCTCCGTCAAGGCGTTCTATCTTTTAGGGAGTTAGCATTGATAGCAGCAGCGCCCCATGCAACGATAGGCATCACAGGACGTACAGTCGCCGCGGCAACAGATAAGCATCCGACCGCTGCCTGACCAGCACAGGCAAAGGAAGAACCGGTTTCTTCCAGCTGCGCTGATTAGCGTCATCAGACAGAGCACGGCGAGAGACCGAGAAGGACTGGGAGGAAGAAATGTCCCCTTCCTGTCCCCCACGGATGAAATCAAAGGGCTAAAATATACCGATTTAAAAAATGGCCAATGAGATTAAGCAATGCAAACACTACGGTAGTTTTTCCTCAAATGTGTGCCATGCTGTCACGGGGGGGGCGAATGTGGACGCTAACCAATGCTGAAATCCAATCTGACATCATGGCGTGGTAAACGGCGGCAGGGAGGAGGCCCCCCCGGTCACCGGTGGGGGGGGGGGGGGACTCCCGTCAGCTGGCGAGTGAAACGGAATGCTATTTAATGAAATCGACAGAGAGAGCACAGAGAGCGGCACGCCGGAGTCACGACCGACGAGCATCAGAATCAAACCAACGCAGAGGTGAGACTGTGAACACTAACTGGTGGAGACAGCTCTGACCCCCCCCCCCCCTCCCCCCGGAGACACAGAGAGCAGCTGTTCTTTCTGAACTTGTCAGGTGGGGAGAGGAGAGCACGGCCCTTGTGCTCATGCAAACTTCTCTCCTCCCAAACTCGGCGACGCCTCCTTTCCTCCTCCTCTAGAGTCAATAAACGAGCCGCTGCGCCTCCATCATGCGTTTGGCTTTTCCAATGTACGGCAAAAGGAACAGAGGAGGGCTGAAAGCATTAATGTGGAGGTGACCGGCAGCCAGGAGGAATCAATGAACCTGATCAAGTATGGAGGGAGAGAGGCAAATAGGGGGGGCTCGAAAACAGAAAGGTTATAACAGGGTTAAGAGAAATATTATGTTCTCCGTCTTAAACGTTATGAATTGTGGTTCAGCATCACTGAAGCTGTCATTTCAGGTTCGAGTGTCGGGTTGAACGAGGAGAATCGAGGCTATTGATCACTCGGATCGGTGGGCGTGTCCGAAGCCACGATAGACGGAGCGATTCCATTATGTTTGCTTCCAGCCGCGCCTTCACTCAAAAGCTCATGTCATGCAGCAAGCGACCTTTGTAGGGGTGTGTGTGGGTTTGGGGGGGGAGGGGGGGGCTTGTCAGACGAGGGTGAAGAGAAACGTTCACCGTAGCGACGGCAAAGATGGTGCGTTGTAAATCTGTCGCGGGTACGAGGATGTTGGGTGGAGCAAAGCAAAACCTGAGAAGCAGAGTAAAAAAGATTTACAATCCGTGCCCACAACTCCACCCCCTACATCGCCATAGTGACAAGATTGATTAGGATGGGGTTTGGATTAAATGGATCGAAGGGGAAAACACCTCCAAGCAAGTGTCGGGGGGGGGGGATAGAATTAATCTGCGTTAAATGAAATCCAGAATGTGTGGAAAAGAGCTGGAAGGTCGATTTTGAGCTTTACTTCATGTGAAAACTCATTTTTCTGCCTGAAGGTGGATTCTACGCAAACAAAACCTTCACCTGTGGATGACTCATCCATTAAATAACACAGAAACCCACAGAGGATGTCACGCCGTGAAAAACGCACCCGGGGCCCCCCGTTACCATGGTTACTGCGAGCGTCTAAAACGCGAATAAAAGACATTTCCACCTATTTATCCGCTCCCTCTGACATAACAGGATTTATCTTTTCTTTTTCCTCCCCAAAAATTCTTTTTTTAAAAATGCAGGAATAAAAATAGCTTATCCGCCCGAGGCCTCTGGAAAAAGACATGAAGGTCACGCCCTGCTTGTGACGGATGTCGACACGGGGAGGACGTCTCGACCGGCATGCCTGAGTGAGCGTTCCCTGCCCCCGACGGGACGGACGGCTTCGGGAACACTTTGGTTCCCTTTTGTTTTTTTTTCCAGCGGCCGTGCTGCATTGGCTTCCCGTGATGTAAGAATCTGATCAATGCGGCGTCTCGAGGGCAGCGACGTCAGCAACGCGCTGTCGTTTCTCAGGACGCGCTCAAATAAAACACGGGGAGAAAAAGAAAAAACGCTCCCGACAATTCAAATCAACAGAAACTCACATCCACCATTTATCGTGTTATTATGCAAATGCCGAGGGGATTACGTGACCGCGAGGTGAACATTTAAACATTTTGAGCCGGTGGGGTGTGGGGGGGGGGGTTATGAGATTTTTATAGTACGAGACTGGATGATTAAACACAAAACAGAGATTAACTGATGGTTTAAATCCTCATTAGTTGCAGGCTCGTGAAACAGTGACCATCTGTGCAAGATGCTGCACTAAACGTAGGGGTGCCCCATGTCCCAAAAACCCAGAGCTCTGACAGGCAGTGGGGGTGGGGGGGGGCACTTCTGCCACCATGAACCCCTCTTTGAGCTGTGCAGAATAATGCGGTGTGCACGCCTACGCACATAAACCACTCAGGGCGGAAAAGCCCGACAGCGGATGAATTATGAAGGGATGATCTGGTAACACACAAAAAATAGATACATAATAATAATAAAGGCATGAAAGGCTAACAATCAGAGCATGCTGCTTTTCTGTTGCCAGTCTTCTGTTCACACACACACACACACACCAGCCTGAGGACACACACACACACGCACACACACACACACGATCGGGCAATTAATCATAAGCAACCCAGTTCTGCTTCTCGTCCCTCACTCCTCTCATGTGGCCCCCGGCCCAAGGTTTAGTTTGCAGCCTGTATTCACCTCGCTGCGGCGCAGAGGTTGCACGCTGTGGAGATTAAATCAAAGGGGGGGGGGGGGTTCTGTGGAACTCCGTGGGCACAAGCGCATACACATGCAGCCGAACCGGTTCTTGGCCGTCCGCCTGATATTCCATCGGAGCATCAACACATTAATTCGCGTTCCTGACCGCTGACATCGGTTCACACATCAGCGCCGAAGAGGAAGACGAGCGAATCCCTCTGAATCTAAAAAACACTTTCTTTTTTTTTTGTTTGTCTTCTAGCTAAAACTGCAACGTTCGGCTTTTTCTAAATGTCAGACAGAAGCAAGGAAAACAGAAGCAGAGGCGCTCCAACCCGCCTCACCCAGGTAGAGCGAAGCGTTCTCCTTCTTCACGTTGTCGTCCAGGTAGGTCGGCCCCAGCGTGTATATCGGCGTCGACCCCATGCCCACGAGAATCTGGGCGCAGATGAACAGGGTCACGTACAGGTTGTGCTCGTTGCCCTCCTGGTCCCGGGGGCACGCCGCCGCGTCGAGCGGCTCGCGCCCGCTGCCGTTGCCGCTCTGACAGAGGCCTTCGTGTCCGGCTGACGAGTTCACCTCCTGGATCTGGTAGGCCGGTGAAATGAAGTGAGGCAGGGAGAACAACGCCGCCCCGACGGCGATGACCACGCCGCCCACGGCCAGCCAGCGCGGCCTCTGACCCCGGCCGCCGAAGTAGGAGATGAAGACCACCACCAGCAAGCTGCCGATGTCGAAGCAGCTGACCAGCAGGCCGGACTCGGAGCTGCGCAGGCTGTAGCGCTTCTCGATGGTGGTGATGACGCTGCTCAGGTAGCCCGAAACCATCAGCGACTGGATGAAGGTCAGGTAGCACATGCAGACCAGGAAGCAGCGGGAGTCCCGGAGAATCGCACGCACGCACTTCCCGGCCGGGACGCGGATGAGGCGGACGAGAGAGACGCCGAGCGTCTTGCCGCCGGCTCTGCGTCCCTCCCCGGGTAAAGAGCTGCTGAGCCCCACCGTGCTGGACGCGGAGGGAGAGAAGTCTGTCCTGGAGGACGGGGACTCGGGGGTTTGGGGCTGGAGCAAACTGCTTTCCTGCACGGCCACGCGGGCGGCGGTGGCGGCGTCAAGCGGCGGCGGCGCCGCCGTCTTGCTGCCCTGCCGGCAGGGTCCGTTCAGGACGGGCAAGCTTTTGGACTTGAAGCAGCTTCCGGGGTCCGGGTACTGATCCCGGAGCTCGTGGATTTCCTGAGACTCGGACAGGTCGCTCGCCGTTTCGTCGTTGTCCGACGACATCATGGCGAGGCCGGAGACGTGGCTCAGTGGTGACTCCTAGTCTAGCGCCACATGAGGACAGAGGATCTGCTGCAGGGCTGGGCGGGGGACAGAGGACCCCGTCCTGTCAGGAGGACCGGGGACAGACTGAGCCCGTCTAGTTACACGCATGTCTTATTCCACATGATGCTGAACCGAAGACAAGCAGCATCCCGGCGGAATACAGGAGAGCATCGCCTTCCTTTCCAATTAAAAATTTTAATGTGGTGTTTAAAAAAAATATTTTGTATGTTTAAAAAAAAATAGGTAGCCAATAAGAAAAGGTCAGTCCTATTGTTCTAATTCGGGATCCCACGTTGTTTTTATGGCTCTTTGTTAGACAGCAACCTTGATTCAAGGTTTTTTTCTGTCCTTTTGTCCCATAGCTTTGCAGCATCCTAGAAAAAAATTAAAAAAAATAAAGAATTGTATCAAATATTTAAACAACCATTATACACTAAATCTAATCATATTTACTCTTGACAGCAATAATTGAAAAAAAAAAACACTGCTCCTTTCTTCTCGCTACAAAATGAATAAAATAAAATACAAAATGACACAGACGAACAGACAATAGCATCGATGTCAAATTGTGGACGCGAGTATTAAAAAATAACACAAATCAATCACCCCTTTGTCAAAACGAGAAATATAGCTCGGGAACAAAAGACCACGCTGTCCTCGGACGTCTCACTCGTGACATTTAAATGAAATATAATCAGCGGAAAATATTTAATAAATTGAATAACAATAGGTTTCGCCTTCGAGGGAGACGGAGACGCATAATATTTGACATAACTTCTCGGGAAAGGCGATACTCACACAGGACAGGGGGAGGTAGCCTGTTGTTCTCTACGGAGCGGCCACTGAATGCATCTGGGCGAGCGTAGCTGCTGCTGGTGGATGAATGCTGCCTTCAGGGACTGTCGGACAGAGGAGGAGTCACAGTTTGAAACGCTACTAAAGTGAGGAAAAAGACGTAGACTTTCACTAATATTGGTTATATTTATGTATAACTATAACTTCAGGCTTAAAATATTTAATAAAGTATATTAGTCATTATTAGTTTAAACAAATGTTGTTTACTCGACAGCGTATCCAACATACATTTTTTATGCATTTTTCTGAACGCGAAAAGATGACGTCGCTTTAGCAATCATTTAAAAATATTTTTTTTGTCTTCTTAACGGTTTGTTTTTCACCAGACAAACAAATATATGACAGCTGTTACGTATACAAATTTAAAAGCGATGTTAAACCCATTGCGTACGAGGTAATTGAAAGCAGCAAATTATGGTAACACTGGGATTTGTAGTTTATTTTATCAATCGGATGAGGGTTTTTTCTACTCAATTTTCGAGTACATGAAAAAACAAGACGGAGAGCAGCGGCTAGCGATAGCATAATATACAAAAGGTGCTTCTGGAAACACAAATGCATCCATAAATCATTGATTATATTTAAGAGACACAAACCCGCGGACTACGTGTACCAGCATGCTTTGCGGCTTGTTTGGATCAATAGTCACAGCTGGAACCTTTGCTGACCAGGCAGTGATTGACTGGCCACACGCTCGCATAAACAATGGGCTCTATGCACGTTTAGATACTTGCAACAAATCTTTATTGTAAACTTTAGATGAAATGATAGTAAACGTTGTAAACCCCAGCATTAACAGAAATGTGTAGTAAAGTCATCTTATTTGTACAGATTAAAGTACAAATCAGAAATGAATACAAATCACGTGAACTGATCCACGACACGAAGGCACATCTCATACTGCACTTCCGGCTTGTCCCGTGAGGGGTCGCCACAGAAAATCAACGTTCTCCACCTCACCCTGTCCTGTTGTTGTTGTTATTTTAATGCTTTCATAAAGCACCTCTGTATTACAGTACAGTACACAACAATGCAGGTCATTTGGTCAGCAGTATAGTGTAGTCAAATGTATTTTTTTCATGCTTGTTTTTTGTTGTTGTTTGTTTGTTTGTTTAAAGTTCAATGGGCTCCTCTCATTTTTGCACAACTTTGTGCTGCCAGAATAATTTGAATATTACCACTAAACTATAAGAAAATCTAGAACAGCGCCTCTAATATCAACATCATATTTGCACATACATACAGCTGACAACAAAAAAAGCAAATCATAGATGTTTTATTTCTATATATACAAATCTACACATCTAATACATTTTTGTATTCATTGATGTTTGCTGGGACAGTGTCTTTTCTCCCAGTCGCCTGCTGACTGATGCTGACCATGTAAAAAGACCGTCTTTACATGCATCCAGTAATACACTATACTCATGATGCTGCAGGTCTTTTAAGCAAATGGAGTTCAGGTGTTTCTGCCAACTGAAAGTCATTGATTTGGGAAAAGCTGAGCTGTTAGCCAGTGAGCTCCTGAGAAGGGTTCTGGAAAAAGGCTGATATGGGCAACACTTCTCAGAAATGGTTTTTATGGAGCACTTTGGAAGAATTTGGCCTTTGGGGCCCTGCAGCATGCAGAGGAACAAACGTGTCTGTATTTGATGCAGAAATGCAAACAGAAAGTTTCCCGTGTGAACGAGTGAACTAATACAACAGAGACTGAACGAGCACGTCTGGATTTTTAAAAACGCGGTGCCGCCACAAAGCGTTCCTTCATATCTAAATGTTTTCCACCACTGTTGAGAACAGTTATTTGTTGCTTTGAAATGAAATATACAGCCTCTTTTTCAGACAACTATAAAAACGGCGTTGAGAAAGCATTCTATTGAACATATGAGTGTTTGTGGGAATATGCACCATTGCTGCATAAAATCGTTATTCCATATAAGCTAAAATTAATCTACTCAAGCAAATAGCTGACTGCTTATGACGTCATCCACTCATGACTATTTGTAGTGTGACGGAGCAATGGAATATGAACGCAGCCGAGCAAAATATGCGAAGTTCACCGTCTCCCTCTGGTGCACAATCAGAGTCGGTGAGTCGAGCTGCGTGTGTTTCTGATTATGACCAGTAGATGGCGCTAAGTTTTCAAGGTAATTGAGGGAATCGTGCTGCTAGGCCAGGGGTCGGGAACCTTTTTGGCTGGGAGAGCCATTAACACCAAATATTTTTAAATGTAATTCCGTGAGAGCCATAAAATATGTTTAAAACTAAATACAAGTAAATGTGTGCATTTTATGTTACACGTTTAAAGTACAATAAGTCTCTGAATTCTTTTTAATAACATTGTTATGCTGTTTCTAACCAATGCTGGATATTTATTACCATTAATGTAACTTCTGGTGCTGTGTGGTTTTGCTGATGGCTTCGTGACTACAAAGTGAAAAGTACGATTCTCCTCGTCTTTATTTCTTTCAGCCATCTTCCCAAAAGGGTTTCTAAAATTAGCGAGCCGACAACGCGATTAAAACGAGGGAAGTTTACTTCCTGATCTCACAACAGGCCGTTGGACGGACCCTTTTGCACGTGCTCACATCGACCGCTATTTTCGACAGCAAAATACAGAAACCCCACTTGAACAGTGTCTCTGCCTCACCTGCGTTGCCTAGACCTCAAGGTCTTGTCAATTCATGAAAGATGACATCATCATCATCATCATCATCATCATCATCATCATGCACAGCCTGCTCCGACAGATCCTGTGGCCTTGAGTCCGTCTCCCCCCCCCCCCCTGCTCCATCCTCTTCCTGTTAACCATCCCAACTTTATTGACATTACAGGAAGCACTAATGAAACACTGTCTGTTCCTCTCTGTTCAGCGTGTCTGAGCCCGGGGAGCTATGAGGAAGCACATACAAAATAACACACGCACAGACATACATGTTCATAAATAACCAGTACCCCCCCTCC
Source organism: Brachionichthys hirsutus (assembly GCF_040956055.1). Classification (NCBI taxonomy): domain Eukaryota; kingdom Metazoa; phylum Chordata; class Actinopteri; order Lophiiformes; family Brachionichthyidae; genus Brachionichthys; species Brachionichthys hirsutus. The sequence goes on along the minus strand of NC_090910.1, from coordinate 7,871,073 downwards.
TCCATCCCACACAGTTCACGTCTTCAGGCAGTAACCCTTTCCTGCGCGTAGCCTTGGCTACATACGGGAACTGAGGTGTGTGCATCTGTAACTGGAAGAGATGGGAATCCCAGAATAGCATAATTAATCTTGTATATTTAGTGGATTCTTCATCTTAGTGAAGAAAACTAATTAGAGCTGTTTTGTGTCCTGAAAGGTAGTAAAAAAAAACAAAAAAAATCCAATGACTTCATCAGCTAATGGCTTTAAAGCAGCACTCAAAGATATAGAAGGACTCTATGCCTGAACTATAACCCTTATAACCCCCGTGGTCCTGTTACAGAGAGGACTCCTCTTTGCAGCAACTATAGCGGCTGATGCATATGAATAAAGCAAGCAGGTCCTGACAGAAGGATGGTTTGGTAATTGTGTCAGAAAGTGCGAGGGCCCCAAAATAAAGACCCCCGGTAGAAGTCTGTGGAGGGCCCCTCGCTGTGTAGAGTAATCCCAGCAGCTTGAGGCCCATGCTTATGCAAAGGTACTATCACCCCCTCCCCTGAAGACACAACACCATCACCTCCTACAGGCTGGTTGGTAGGGCTGCTCACCCAAATGAGAGGTCTCACACACACACACACACACACACACACACAAGCCCCTCCATGACAAAGGCTGAATGTCCTTTTCACAATGAATCAGGAGGACATTAACAAATGTCGCTTTACTTTAGAAGAGCACAGCAGCTCCCTTCCCTGTCGTGATCTTTCACACTGATAACACACACCTTTGTTTAATAAAGGCCCCCGCCCCCCCCTGTGGAGGGCAGCAATGGAAGACAGTCAACTGATTATGAGCCACTGCTCAAACATGCAAAAGAAGGTTGTTTAAGTTCTAGTATATAGAATATCGGGAGTCTGCCATCATCTTGCATCTTATTGAGCTCAGTGCAAATGAATCTAAATGTAAATGAGCCTCAGTTCAGAAGTTACATTTCACCAGAGTGTTTATTATTGTCTGTCACATTATTGAGAGGGGTCTCTCAATCAGTTTCTAATTAAAAGCGGCAATGGTAGCTCGTCTTAGAATAGTTGATATCCAAACCTTCCTTCCTTCCTTCCTTCCTTTCTTTCTTTCTTTCTTTCTTTCTTCACATCAGAAACAGACAGCCGGCAAGTGTAAGTTATTTATTTCACTATGATGATGATGATGATGATGATGATGATTTAGCTGCAGTGTTATTGGTGGGCCCTGCAGTTTACTGTAAACGGAGGGTCTCCTCAGGGCCCTTAACACAAATGGAAATACCTTCAGGGCTTTGTCCTCTTCCACACTATCCTCACAATGTTAACATTTCATATTCATGGAACACAATTACCTCCATATGAATGGAATAATTGTTCTTTAGAGGCTTAAGCCTCTGAGTGAAGTGTGTGTGTGTGTGTGTGTGTGTGTGTGTGCGTTCCTCAGGCCCTCGGGCTAAGGTGCTGGCCCACCTCAACAGAGGGTGGGTTCTATCATCATGTGGAGGAAGGAGCCATTTGACTGCTGCGCCAAAGTGCATCACAAAGGTGCATGTGAGACACTTCTTTATCTGCTCGCTTATGAGCTGAAAAGAAGAGCCCCATTAGATCAGTTCTTTTGTTTGCATCCGTTTTGAAAAGGAAGCACGAGTGGCAAAGATAGCCGTTTTTGTTTCCCGTTGATGCAGACGATTACGTAGCAGACAGGACTAATGTGTCTGCTGCTACTGCAAAATAAAAAAAATGGGTTTGTGAATAGAATAGTTTACATTTCACCACCGGATTATGAGAATCGCATCACAGATTTGATCCCAAATGCAGCCGCCTATTGAAAACCATTAAGCTGTGGTGCACCTCTTTCCCTCTGAATAGGGACTCACCTTCCTTGGATGGACCTAAAGGGAAATCCCTTTCCTATTGTTACCACCCGGATACACGTCGGCTCCTCAGAGTTGCTTGAGCCCCTTCTTCACCCCCGAAGAGGATGCTTCTGCCCAGCTCATCCCACTAATTACCTTCTTGCCATACTGTAAATGCACCACTCTGGATAATCAGCCCAAACTACGATGAGGCTGGACAGAAGTGAAAAGATAGGGAAGACAGGGATGGAGAAGGGGAAAGGAGGAATGGAGGTATTTCAATGAAACCGATGAGTCAGACTAAAAGTGTTGTTTCTGTTGCATCAATCCTCTCCAATCAGAGACGTGGGAAAATCTTTGTCTGATGATGTAAAGTGGAAGTTGGCTTTAGGAACTTACGGGAGGCGCTGCTTTGAATAGTAACATCAAATAAAAGTTGTTGTTGTGACATTTAAAACAAAAACCTAAACTACAAAACAGATATTTCATTATTGGGTTACATCTATTGTTTATTTTGGATAACAATGGGGGGATTTTTTTCCCCCTCTTTGGCCAGTGGAGTCTGATAATGTTTTTGCTCCTGTAAGTATCAGCGCCCGTAGCACACAAATGAGGCTTTCTCATTGGCTTAGAAAGTCTCACATTTCCACTTTGGTTCTTTTAGGTTCTCAACAAACCAAGCCACACACACACACACACACACACACACATGGTGTTTGCACTGTAATTACTGCAACACTGCCTGTCCGCACCATAATCCGGAGAGCTATTGTTGGCTATACGTGCCTGCTCCTCCATTATAGCCAAAAACTCACCTCCTCCTTGTCCCACAAACCCCTCTGAAGCCTGCCTCGCTTTCACCCCTCCACCCTTGCACGCAACAGAAGTGTGCTGCACCACAAAAGAGGCTAAAAAAGAAGCACAATTAGCTGTGACAGTAAGCCCCCGGTGTGGGGCAGGAAGCATGCCTCACAATGGGGCTGCTGGAGTGTGCCGCCTCGCGTCCCGGTGCTTGGAGTCTGGCCACGCTCATCACCGGCCTTTGTGACCGCGAAACAAGCGGCCGTTCCTTTCATTCGTTGGTTACCCATTACCCGGGGAGGCACACTGAGGTGAGGGTGTCGCACGGGCCGGATGGACAAGAGGAACCATCAGTGGGATGAGCCTTTAATTGAATCCCGTGCTCGCCACTCAGAGATTTCTCTGCCAATGATTAGATGAGGATCAATAGAGTGATCAGATGTGGTGACACCTAGTATGTATTTCACTGTAGAACGCCCACATCTCCGCCAAACTAAAAGTAGAGGACGATGAGGCCCTTCCTCCGCTCCGCTCCAACGGCGAGTCGTCCTGCATCCAGTCCGGCCCTTGTTGAAGCACCTCAGCAGGATTCCTGTGTTTAAACCCTCTGTGGTTGTTCTCCATCGATCAGCTAATCTGGCTATCAGATAAGCGAACAGATCTATCGCTCTGTTGCAGTGTGTGTGTGTGTGTGTGTGTGTGTGTGTGTGTGGCAGCAGGTTGGTAACGCCCACGGGATTCTTCTGAAGGATGATCCAAACACTTCAGACACAGAGTGTTGATATCTGCGCACTTCACGCCGTCGGCCCGACTGAGGGAACCCTGCGCTAATTATGAGTTGCAAAGCCGCTTGTGATTGCGGTTGTTGGTTTGAATCCCAGAGGAGGATCAGCATTCAGCCGGCCCCTCTGTGCTGCATGATTAGAGAAATGGGGAAGAGGACGAGTGAGTAAGTAAGACTGTCAGACCAATTAAAGCACAGGCTGAGAGCTCGTCGTCGTCATCATCATCATCATCGTCTCGTGTGTTTGTTATTCAGCACCTGAGTGAGGCCCACTCCTCATAATACACACTATAGGACTTCTTTCTTTTAATAATTCAACGGAGCAAGAGGAGAGCAAGAAGAGGAGAGGAAGCAAAGCACCTTCTCTGTAAAGGCTTCATCCACACTCTTTTCATGAGGAGTACAGCTAGCTGGAGTCTTCAAATCTTCCAGGCTCCAAATGTCTGTCTCAAAAAACTGTTGTGGCAAAAAAAGATTTACAAATTAAAACTCATATATATATAGATTTGTTTTTCTTTTTACAGAATCATTTACAGATTACAGCTTCACAATTCAAAAATCTGTCTTAAAAGAACACTTGCATGACCATATTCATTTATTTTTATATGAATATATTCATTCTTTCTGTCCATACTATGTCATATTTCACCAAAACTAACAAAAGGCCATCTAATTTCTTACATTTAATAACAAAAAGGCGCATTTGTGCTCAAATTAAATAATCTGTCACTCTTGAAATCTCTATCAACAGATAGACTTCTTTAAACACATCCCAGAGAGGTGATCCCCATCATCACTGCCTGACCCTGAACTTAAAAAGCAGCTTCAGTTTGCACCACCCTCCACAAAGTTACCTCTGCAGCAACGGTGAGGATCCCAGTACAAACCTGTAAACCAGTGGAGGCCTCACGGTACGCCTCCTCCTCCTCCTCCTCCTCCTCCTCCTCCTGTACTCGCCTGCTCTGCACAGAACTGATGGCTTTTGTTTGCAGGGGGGGGGGGGGCTTCATCGCTCACAGCTGCTGCTGTAAATCTGGGTGGAAGGTACCATCCGCCAAAGCAGCCAAATGAGCTCATCCCTCTGGGCCTTCAGCGGCACCTGAGTTGCACTGGTGAAATACTGAGGATGGCGATGTTGGCAATTATTAGTGATTTTCTGTGTCTTCGAGAGGAGGCGGGGGCATTGTTGTTTGTGTTGTTTGTGTGTGGAAGGGCATACTCAAGGCAGGATGAATTGTCTGTCCTCGGGTCACTGGTTGGATCACCGGACTGACTGTATTTCAGCTGTTGATTAACTGAGGATGGATTAATGCGCACCAGAAAAAGAAAAAAAAAACACAGTGTCTCATCAGCCTCTGTCTTTAAAGATCTGTGCTTTATAAATGGAGCTCGGAAGTTCTCTATCTCTTTCTATGGCAAACCCTGTAGACCTTCTATCTCATCCCCGTCTTCCCTCTTCCTTTAATTACTGCGCTCATGCTTGACGGCCACCGATGACTTGATTAAGCCTGCCGTGTGCAGTTCCAGTCTCTACCCTGCTGATGAATGAGTCTAAAGCTTATTAACTCACTGATTCCGATCAATAAGGCGTTGAGCCCCGACAGCGAGGAAGAGGACAGAGAGGAAGCTGCTGCGCCGCTGCCCTCGACGCCAGCAGTAGGGATGAAGTCATCGCATGTGATTAGCCGGTGTAACCAATCGAGAGAGGGAATTCAGGTGAATTGATTTCCTGGATTACCTTGAGTTGCAGGATATTTTTGAAAATTTATTCAAATGAGGAAAGAGAATTTGTTTGGAAGGAAAGATGAATCTAATGAGATAATTTGATAAATAGCATGACAGAGTTCATGTTCTGGGTGTAAATCTGAGCCTGAATTTAACATCTTTGTAGTTGTGGCCTCTTTCTTTACAACATGCCACCCAATAATTTGAGTTAACTGTAAAAAAAAAAAAACTTTTAGGTACAGAAAAATGAAGATCATACCTCCTGATTAAAGCTGAAAAGAGGAAAGAAAGGGTTAAGGAAGTTTATTTAGGAGTCATATATGATTAAAGACATGCGAATATTCATGGGAATTACACACAAATATTACATTGTACATGATTGTGGATTTTCTGCTCAGTGTCTGGTTGATTTAATTAAATCTCTATTGAGAAACTACTGACTTTGGTTGGTCAAGTGATTTCATGTGCAATAGAAAAAAACAAACCCCTCACATGTTGTGAAACTCTAAGCCAGTCAGTCGATATTTCTCAAATCTCGCAGGGACTACTTTCACATGCACAAGTTTGACAGAGAAATCTCACAAAAATCAATTCAAAAAAAGCCCGGGGTTTGCATTTAACAACCAGACTCTGGACACTCAGCAAACACCAATAGATCCTGAAGTGAAGAAAATACTTGCAGAGCTCTGCAGATTTCCTCTGACGTATGCACATTATCAGAAATATAGACCGACTCTTACCGTATGTTGAGCCCGAGCCATCTTCTGCAATTTCAATTACCTCGGTCAATAAGAGCATCGTCAATAAAGTAGTCTGAGGATGTGCAGTTTGCAATAAGCAAGGCCCTGTTTCTTTTTTAACTATTGATCCTTTAGTTAAGATTAATCTAACAGGCCTAAATGTATCAAAGCGTATTCATGGGGCTGCATTATTGCATCACTGAAACAGGGTGACTGATAATGCTCCCATGGCGGTTGGCTACAAAACGATGGCCGCCGCTAATGAATTGCTCTGGTGTTACCAGATGAATCACTGACCATCAGAAGATTGTCTGTGGCTGAGATGAAGCCCATGTGTTGGGAGATTGTTAAAAAAGCATAAACAGATCAATGAGGATCCACTTTATACGCCTGGATATGGCTTAGATAGCCGTTCTGCTTGATGTTAGGTTGTGTGTGTGTGTGTGTGTGTGTGTGTGTGGGGCCGACGGTCCAGCCCAGTAACCAGAGCCGTAACACAAATCCATTCAGCATATGGCTTTTTTCTTTCTTTTAACCACGGAGAGGTAAACACAGTGGGGAGGCCAGGAGGATAGTAAAACAGCCCACTCTGGTCAGAGCTCCCTGTGGACGCACACAGGACGGACACACACAGAGGACGCAGTGTCCAGTCACAATGACAAGCTGAGGTCACTCTACTCAGGACAGGACTCTAAACTCTAGTCTACTCTGACTCTAAGTCCGTCTTCTTGCTTTCTAGTCTCGCTGTCCCGTCTTCCTGCTGTTGTGTCCCTCGCTTTTCAATATGTCACCACACTGAAAGACGTTGATATCAGCCCTAATGGGGCTCCTTTAAAGGGACAATCTTAACAGATCGATGCCCCCTGTTAGGAGTCAGATTACAAAGTCTGTCGATGGCCATACGTGAAGGAGAGCGGGTGGGGGAGAAGAGGCACAACGTGACACTGGAAGAGCACACCAAAGGTCCCGAGCAGAGACGGGTGCTGGATGTCGTGGGTTAATCGTGCTGCAGATCTATTAAGAAAACTTACCAGGGCGAGGCAAGGTCTCCACAAACTGCTGAAGGGGCGTGAAAGAGCAGTGGTGGGGGGGGGGGGGTAAGAAGTTAGATGCCGGGAAGCAGCAGTAAGGTGGCACTAGGCTAGAGAGAAGCCATAAAGGCTTGTTAGGGTACATTAGGTGGAAGAAAGGGTCATAAGGCTTCATGAATGTTTCAGTAGGACGGGACGGGGGGGGGGGGGGTATTTGTCTTCCAGCTCCACTGTCAAAAAGCCATCATGACTCAGTGGCTGGGGGGGGGGGGGATGCACTCACAGACATCGACAGACAAAGCACCAGCATCTCTCACTGACAGCCCGACTAACCGACACGAGGCCATACACTCTTAGCCGTGGTGGTGCGCCCGTCGCCCGTCTCATCCGTCACCGTCCTCGTCTCCATCACTGTCAACTCGCCCGCCGTTGAGTCACCGCCGCTCGTCTCTTAGATGAGCGGCTTTAAGACCTTTCAGCTTTACGCTCATTAATGTTTGGCACCATCGCAGAGCATCAAGTGCTTAAACCGTCATTCCAGCCCTGTGGTTAGCCGCTAAACACTCACACCCCATGGGGGGGGGCTTCTTCTCCGCTTTGACCCTGTCGACCTCTGGGAGGTGCCTGGGGGGTCATGGTCAGTTGGTCCGTGGACAATAGAAGTGTGGCTGTGGAGCCTTTATAATCTGCTTGATGAACTGAGGAGGAGGATCTTGACCCTGACATCAACATTTTAGCATCGGATTTTTGGAGCTGTGGGAATGTTTCTACGCCGCTGTGACTCACATTTAGATTCCGTCCACTGGGAAACGACAAGGCTTCCTCTGCTGCGTCATCAATATCCCGCTTACAGCTCAAAAGTCTAAAGGAATTTGGTCCCCCCCCACACACACACATTCAGTAGGTTGTTTTGTAGGATAGATCCAAACCATTCCTTTGCCGGCTCACATCCTAAACTCTGGACGCTATGCCATTGGCTGTCCAAGTTAGACTATAAGCTGCCAGAGAGGCAGCATTGCACTCATTCGAGAGGGTGAAGATGAGATGAGAGGAGGAGGAGGGGCGCTAACCAGCTGATAAAGCAGTTGTCCTTCCTCGTCTCTGTGCTGTGTGCTTTTGTTAACTGTGACTGACAGCTATCGATGGATGTGTGCGTTTCTACGTAGTTGTTGTGCACATTTGTTTTGCAGGGTTATAATGCACGGAGAGTGTGGCCTTCTCCCACTCTCGGGATGTTCTAAGGCGAGGTCTGGTGACTGTGCATGCTCTGGGAAGAAGGGATGAAGGAGGCAAACCAAGAGTCCTTGTTAGCTAATCCTCCTCAAGAGAGTTGAAATCTTCCTTCGACCATCTTTTGACCGGTCTCTGTTCACGCCATAGTGACAAATGTGAGACATACATAATGCTTTCTTTTAAATCGCCAACATCCTCCTCACTCCCCTGCCCCTCCCCCCCTCTCTCCGACAGTAACAGAGAGAAAGCAAACAGATCTATTTGACAGGATGGGGGGCAGCGTCGATGTCCGCCATACATCGGTGCTGCCTTCCAGGTTTCCGTCCAAATGGACGGCTTAGATGGGATTAGTTGGACTAACAGCAGACATCTTGAGAGGCAGGGAGGACACGTCTGTGTATGGATGCCCATGTCGCGGGAGTACAGTGTCCATATGTTGCAAATCCTTCCCTTTAGGGTAACGCACGCACTCCTTCTTTTACCGGTAGAAAGGCACACATCACTCAGCTTATTAACATTTAAATCCAACTCGGATCAATAAACCCCAAAGCGGCGTTCCAGTGACGAGGTTTCATTTCTCAATTTGAGCATTCTAAAAGTCAAACCCACACAGCGGCGGATCATGCACACACACACTCCGGTGTGCGTGCCTTTCCTTTGGACAATAGCGTAGAGACAGCATGAGGTCCAGCGGTCCTCAACTATCAGCTGGAGGCGTCCCATCATCCCATGGCTTCTCAACAACAGCCCCCCACCGAGAGAAACTCGCCTGAGAATAGACGCTGGAACAGCAGCAGCATTCAGATCATGATGTAACTGGGAGTGAAAAAATTCCACTGTATCAGAATGAAACACAGAATTGAAGATGTATTATATGATGGAGGGGGGGGGGGGGGGCAGTTGCAGGCGACAAACAGTAAGAGAAGGGGGTAAGGAGTGATGTTTAAGCGGCTCCTCTTCACCACTGGCAGGAATAATAGTCGGGTAGATACAATAGCTCTGTGCATAAAGACACACAAACAGCACGCCGAGAACTATTGTAAAGCGCGAAGCATGCGGAGAAGATCCCTGGGACACTTTCCGACATCCTGAATGACAAAGCCATGCAGACGTAAAAACCCTACGAGCAGACGAGCTTCTTCAAGCGCAGCTGCAACGCGAGTCGGTTTAAGAGGGGAGCTCCACGTGATAGATAGATAGATAGATAGATAGATAGATAGATAGATAGATAGACAGACAGACAGACAGACAGACAGACAGACAGACAGACAGACAGACAGACAGACAGACAGACAGACAGACAGACAGATAGATAGATAGATAGATAGATAGATAGACAGACAGACAGACAGACAGACAGACAGACAGACAGACAGACAGACAGACAGACAGACAGACAGACAGACAGACAGACAGATAGATAGATAGATAGATAGATAGATAGATAGATAGATAGATAGATAGAGTGTGTGTGTTGGGGGGGGTCCAAAATATGTTGCCCCATGGGACAGCAGGGGAAACTTACACCAGCCCCCACAGAGAAGGATAAGGCCATCTGCCCTCCTCACGCATCAATCCCACCTAGAGGACGGACACACACACACACACACACACACACAGTGCTGGGCAGTCCTATGGAGAGGCGCTTTGCTTTACAGACAGTGTTTGATCTGCCTTTCATCCCATCAGCAGCACGCAGGCCTCCGTGTGTGTCCGTGTCTCCCTGCTTTACTGTCCACTGTCCCAGTGGAAATCCCCAGCTGATAACAACAGCTCCAAACCGAGACATGAATGGCAGGACACAAGCCGATCGGCCTCCTCTCCTCACAGAGGGAGCAGGAGGAGGCTCGGCTCGGCGGGTCCATTCATACATAAATGACTTAACTCCGGTGCTTCTCTAAAGGGACAAGTCACACATGCTGGAGCAAAAAATGATGGAGCAAAGAGCAAAGCAAAGGCAATTAAATTAACAGCAGCAAAAAAAAAAAGAAAAGGTTTCCGTCGAAGACGAACGCTTTTACTTTCAGATCACTCAAGTGTGAAATGACACCGAAAATAGAATCTAAAGGGAATTGAGTTTATTCACATAGCACCTGCAAAGAAAAGAAGAAGCTCAAAGGGGGTTTAACTTCGGTAAAGATGTTAAAAATCTTTATTAAAATCACAAAAATGAAAAAATTGAACATATATATTATAAAAGGACATAAAATATGATACATTTCTGTGTGAGACCACAGAAGATGTGTCAGTAGAGTAGAATCAAATTCACAGCAACAAACAATGAATAGGAATGCCCTCCTTTCCTCCAACATGGCATTATTAAGATATTTTATTGCATTTATTTTTACCATACAGAACAATTTAATATCGAATAGGTCAAAATGTATGACTGTAAACAGAGCTAGGAAATCCAAACAGCATGTAACATTCATAAAGTTTATGACTTTTAAGAAAAGCTGATCTTACAATGTCAAATTCATGATTTTAAAATGTGCTTTTTTTTTCTCTCTCATGTGAAAATGACAAAGATGAAAAGATTAGTTGACGTGTGGGATCCAATCGCTGAGTCAGCTGAGTCGGAAAACACCGACAGACTGCATGATGTTGCACTAAAAGCATCTTTATGCATGAAAAGAGAGACGGATTTGTCTCCGTCATCGTGTGTTTTCATGTGGTTTGAGGCGCAGATGGACAGAGAGCTGGTGCGGTTGTAGATTATGAGCCCACTCAGCTGAGAGTCCGAAAAAACATCAACACACACACACACACACACACACACACACGTGTGCGCACATGCAGGCAGTTATTAGGTAATCAATAAAAGCGAATACATCAGAGCATTCGACCACCACTCAGCTCCACTAGCTTAGCAGAAGAGAAGAGAAGAGAAGAGAAGAGCTCTATAAATCATCTGGTTTGAAGAAATGCATTTGCCACACAGGTGGCCCCGAATGTAAGATTATCTCTGCAACGGCCCCTCTTTATGTCGGTTACATTACTAATTGATCAGAGCATTCAGTCAGGCCTGCATTTATTGGAAGACTTAAGTGTCATAAAACATCTCACACTGTTTTTTAGATAGAGTTACGACTGTTTACTTCATCCTAGAGCAGGAAATAAATCCAGTCAAACCCACTCCGGCCATTAATATCACATTAATATAAAGATTAATTTGATGGATGGCCCTCCGGAGGCCCCCGTTAACTTGCCAGGAGGTTAAGTGTGAAATCAATCCGTATAAACAACCTGGATAAAAAAAAAAAAAAAAGTCTTGGTAGCTGGAGTCTTAAATCAGCCAATCAAAGGAGCGCTAGTAAAACCACTGTTTTAGCACAGCTCGCTAACAATCTCAGTATCTCAGCTCTGGCAGCTCATTCTCCCTTCTTCACCTTCTGTCTTTGTTCCTTGTTCCATCCCTCCACTCCTCCCCTCTGCTCCTGGACGGCCACGCAGGGGAGTGTCCTCTCCTTTCACAGCAGACTCCTGATGGAGCGTCTAGGGTTATATACATGGGAGGCACAGGCCCACAGAGTGGTGATCTACTCTTGTTCAAGCGGCCATATATGGCCTATTTGATGAGGAGAGGGAGGCTGTTAAACATTCAGTGAAGAGGTGACCCCCCCGACCCCGAAGGCTGCTGTCCATCCGCTCCTGAAAACCAACAGGGAATCTTTGCTGGGAGAAGTGAAGCCTTTAACTCTTTATCACTCGGGTGACTTCACCTTAAAATCATGCAATAAAATCTGGTTTACTCTTGCCTGGAAATGCACATCCTTTTTTCACTGTCTTCCATCTTTCACTTTATTTCTCACCTGTTTGTGCTGCAGCACCAATTATCACGTCGCAGTGACATCTGACCACATGCCCTCAGTGTGAGGTGAGACTCAGAGGTTAAAGGTGACACAGCAGAACACTGAGCTCCTATCATCTATCTATCTATCTATCTCATCTTAGAACCAACACACAATCCTCGGGACATTTTCTTTTATTTATGACGTAATATTAAAGAGATGATCAATCAAAATTAAAATCTATTACAGCTGATAAAACAACTTGTGGCTTCATTGGAAGGTTTAATATTATTCATAGTCTGGTGACAATGAACAATATTATTACAAAAATACTATAAAAGAAAAATATAACAGTCTTTTTATAATAACTGTGAATGTGTGTGTTTTAGTGATTCGATTTTTGCAAATGTTTTGAAAATTCGATTTCAATGAAGAGAAAGGGTTTGTAATCGTAATATAAAACAAAAACAACAAGTTTTGTCTCCATGCTCTGATTTTTTTTATTTGTTAGTCACGAAAAACAGATGAACAAAGAGAACCAACAAAGTCACTTCTCATTGCCTTAGCAGCTTTACATCACAGTAAAACAAATAAAAACACTAATAATATAATACATTATAAATTAAGAGAGGGTGTAACAATTATTTTATGCACAAATTAAATGAAAATTACAATGATAAAACAAATAGCTTTGCTTTTTAAGCTTAGTTGATCGAAGAGAACCCGATGAATGTATGTTTAATAATAAAAATCCCAGAAATAATAATAATAATAATAATAATAATGATAATAACAATAATAATCAGAATAAGATTATTCTTATATTTGGTTAAAATAAAACTATTGGAGAAGCTTTAAGCCACACATACAACATCTTTAGCATCTTAGACACATTTTGACAACCACTTAATAACGAGGATCCTATTTAAATAGGCTTGTTATATATAACAACACTTAAGCGGCATTTACATGAAGCAATAGCACAACATTTTGTGTTCCTCTGATATATTTTATCGGTTAAAATCCTGTCAAATATTACAAATGATTAAAACGGTTCACTGGAGAGGCCTGTAGTTCATGTACACTAGTTCCAGGGCCGATATTCCGGGTTTAAAACTGCGGTCCCGGTGGAAGGAAGGCTCTGCCCGGTGTGTTTCTGCATTTTCAGACTGTCCTTCACGGGAAACACGGAGACTTTCTGCAGTCCATTCCCCGGGGAAGACAGAAGAGCTGTGCTGTCCAAGATTTCTGCGAAATCATTCATTAATTAAACACTTTTCAAAGCGAAAGCAACGCAACGTTTTTTTTTTTCCTTTTTATATGTAATTTTATCCGAATTAAATGGTTGACTAAGATACAAAAATCACAGACTTGAAAGCATCAGTGTTCCATTTAAGAAAAAGAAAACACACTATGTTGTTTGTTTTCTACATTATTATGGGATGTAATTGTGCTTTCTTGGTATCCGATTAATTTGAATAGATCCATTATTTGTTTGTGCTAGAACGACTTCTTACTTTTGTGACTTTTCTTGTGCAACTGAAGCTCCTGCTCCTCTTGAAACGAAGCTTGGCACAGGTCGCAGGGAAAGGGTTTGTCCTTGGCGTGCGTCCGCCGGACGTGGCTGTCGTGGGCGGCGTGGGAGGCGAAGGCCTTCCCGCAGTGCTTGCATTTAAAGGGCCGCTCTCCGGAGTGCTGCCGGATGTGTGTCCGCAGAATACTGGAGGCAGTGAAGGCCTGGAAAAACGGAAAATGGAGCGTTTTGGTGTTTTTGTTGGTTCCGGCGTTAACTGGAGTGTTATGTAGCGCCCCGCGACCGCAGCACAACTCATCCTTTCCATCCTCATTGCCTTACTTCATATCACTACGCCGATCACAAATAATAAGGTGCGCCACAAAATATAATAAAATAAAATAATGTAAAACAAATATGTTTTCCTTGTGGGATAGTTAAAATACTATAAGATGAGATAAGTTATATAAATTGTATCAATAAACGAGAATTATTATTATAATTATTGTGGCCTACCCTTTATAAATTTAAGACTAGCCCTATAGATAATCCCCCCCCCCCGCCCCGTTTGTGTTTTTATGAACGGTGTAACGCCTCCTAACTTTCTAAAGTGACTGTAAACCTCTGTTCTGCTGGCGCAGCGGTTCCACCGTCCAGATCAGAAGAAAGGGGATTAGGTTGAACAAAAACCTTCTCAGGGCACTTTGAGAAATGGGGAGGATACCGAGGAAAAAAGAACAAAGAAACACTCCTGCTAATTCCAGGGCCGTAAATTAAAAGTGTAACCTCCGTAGACAAAAAAAAAAAAAGGGGGGGGGGGGGGGGGTGTACATCTGGCCATAATTAGCATGTAAGTGTCTCCGCGGAGAGAGACAGTAATACATGGCTCGGGCCAATAGCGCCGCGAAACGAGGACGTTCATTCAAATGACGTAGAGAAAAATAGTCCGGGGGGGGGGGGGGTAAACTAAACAACACGCCTTTCATATCAGAGTCATTAAAGTCTCTTCTCTGATTGGCTCACACATCTAATTAATTAGTTGAACCAGGAGCTAATTTGACGTGACGTCACACGGATCGCTAATTCTTTTACTGCCCCTCACTCTTTTGGGAAGTATAAAATCCTTAAAAGTTATTATTTATTATAACATTTTAACATTTTTTATTGTTTTCATACTGAATGTGGCGTGGCCGTCCGCTAGGCGACAGTTAAATCATCCTAACCCTTATTTTTCACATTAAAAATAAAAGAAGTGTCTTCACCTTGTTGCAGTACACGCACTTGTACGGCCGCTCACCAGAGTGCACGCGCATGTGTTTGTTGAGACTGGACGACTGAGAGAAACTCTTTCCACACACCGAGCACTGCAGATGAGATAAAGTCAGACACGAGTAAAACATATTTTCCTTTTTCAATTTGCATTTTTTTTTATTGACTCTTTTGCGCGCATTGATAACATAGTAAAGTAAAAACGGGAGCGTTCACGGATCCGTTACTGAATATTTCAGCGCCGTGGTTGGGAGCTGTCCTTTCAGCACCACGCTGACTTTTCCACGCGTCCATCATTACACGTTATTGCGTGACGCGACCCCACGCACGTTTCCCCCCTTACCTTGTGAGGCCGGTGTTTTTCGTGGACGTGTAATATGTGGATCCTCAATCTGTCTCTCTTCTCGAATGACCTGTTGCAAAGGTGACAGGGGAACTTCCTGTCCCCCTGATCCACGCAGCGCGTGTATTTCAGATGCTTGTCTCTGTAGTACTTGTAGGCGAACACCTTCCCGCATCTGTCACACTTGAACCCCTCACCGGAATCTGAAGGGGGGGGGGGGGGGGGGGGATACAACGAAAATAAGTTCGGTAGCAAAAGTAGGGTGGAAAAAAGACTCAAACGAAAAAGGAAGTTTGGATTCTGGCCTTCCGTGGCGTGGATGGCGCTGCTGTCCTCCGTGGACTCCCTCAGGGTCAGGGGGATCCCGAGGAACTGCATGTAGCAGTCCCCGTACCACACCAGCAGCTCCTGCCCCGCTCGGATCTCCTTGCAGGCCTCGTAGAATATCTGCCCCTGCGCCTGAACGGCGATGAGGTTCTGCTCGTCCGGGAAACGCGCGCACTTCACCAGGGACATCCAGTTCCCCGATGCGCCCCTGCCGTCCACGAAGTGGCTGAGGCGGCCGTTTTCAAACACCTGCAGGAGGATTATTAGACTGTAAAATCAATTTATTGAGATACTGACATGGGGGGGGGGGGGGGGGGGGGGCTTGCATTACCTCCCACATCAGAGTGTTGTCATCGTATGTTTTAATCTCGCTGGTATTGACCAGTTTTCCTTGGAACGGTCCGAAGCGCGTCCCTTTGGGGAGGCTGCTTTTGTCCGCGAACACGCCGCGGTGGGCGACGTTTCCCCAGGACGCCTGCACGATGGTCAACCCTGAAACCACGACAGGCAAATCTCAACTCCCTTGGCTCAAAATACACAGAATAAAATGTGACACCCCCCCCCCGCGTGGAATAACAGATCTTATACCCTCTGGAAGCTCAAGGATTTCCCGCAGTGGAAGAATGTCGGAAACTGAAAAGGAGCAAAGAGCCTCATTAATTCATGAATATTATAAATGCATGTAAGAGATATTAGACATGTCATCAACAGTTGGGGGGGGCGGCACCTGGTTTCCCGGGAGGGCCAGTCCTGATATGGCGTGACTGACATGTGGCTCCTGGCTGCTGGAGTAGCCGTAGAGCACCGTGAATAAATCATCCTCACTGAAATTATAAGACGTTCTGGATTTTTCTGGCGACACTTCCGCGCTCCGGAGGCGAAACAAGATGTCCTTGGGCGGAGACGCGCTGGACTGCGGAGCGGCGGCGCGCTCCGTCACCACGGCGGCCTGCGGCTCCTCCGGTTTGGAGTAGAGCGGGTGTCCGGGCAGCATCTGGCTCAGATAGGAGAAGCCGTTCATGGCGTGTTCGTGCAGGCCGAGGAACGGGGGGGCTCCGCCGGTCGGGCAGAGCGGCAGGGCGGCGCGGGTGTCCGACACCAGACGTCCCAGAGACTTGAGCGGATGGAGGAGATTAGGAGTCCGCGGATAGAAGTCCAGGTACTGGTGGGGGCCGGCGGGGAGGGGGGGGCCCGGGTAGAAGCCCCGAGCGGGGCCCCCCTTCATCATGCTGCCTTGGTAGTTCTTGTCCTTCAGGACAACAGGGATGATGGACACCGACATGACGACACGGAGGTGAGTCTGCTGGAGCCTGGAGGTGATGGGGGGGGGGTGAGAAGATGGCGAGGGGGGGAGGGGGGGTCAAATAAATGTTTTTAACCACAGCAAGAGGAATCTTTATGGTGGAAACCGGGAATCCTCCGGATGAGAATATAAAATGTTGAAAACTGACCTTTCGATTTGTAATGACAATCTGATCCACACAAGGGCTAAAAGCAAATATAAATATTGACCAAAGAAACAACCCACGGAGGAATCGGGCAGCCGATTTTGCAATATTTCCAGCTGAGAGGACACAAACTGACGTCAAAAAGCTCATCAGCGGCTTTCCGTGAGGCCATGCAGGCGCGCTTTTTGGGAACCGTTTACCAAAGAGACAAATCAGGGTCATGGCACCAATTAAAGAACCGTCGGCCAGAGCAGAGGTCAACATCAATGAAGCGTTTTATAGCCCGCAGTACAATCACAGCAAAAAAAAGAAAGAAAAAAAGACATAAGAGAATATGAGCTAAAGGAAATCCATGCTTAATGTGCAATTCTATAACACTTAAAAACGAGCGCTCAGATTCTTTATGTCCAACATGAACATATTCAGCAGCCAGCTTTGTTTTTTTTTAGTGAATCAGAAAATAAACTTACCTTGTTAAAATCTGTTCAGATAAACTTCACCCTCCTTCCTCCCTCGCACGTCCCACACCCGCCAGTTACTGTCGTGCGTCTGTGCGCTGCAGGAGCGCTCCTCTCTGTCTTTATGTTGGTCATCTGAGGACACCTTTACTGGACTCAGGCCCGCTTCCCAGTAACCCCCCCCCCCCCCCTCCCATTGGCCAGAAATCCCTCAACCTCATGCATCTCAATATCCCATAGGAACAACCCACCCTGTAAACTCTCCACACCAACCCGCTTTCTCTGCGCAGAGCCCCCCCCCCCCCCCCAACACGCACAGTCACGCACGCTCACGGCGGGATCTTACCGGAGGGACCCCCCCTGTGGAGCACAGGTTGGTCTTAAAAAAACACGGTGTTTGGATTTTAGGTTAATTCGATATCTTAATGTGGATTTTGATCAATGACCTGTTTTTATATACATTTACTATTTAATTGGCTCTATACAAGCATCATTTATGTTGTCAAATTCTTATATGTGTAACGCCCGATTTGAGAAGCTCATTAAATTAGTGAATTTAGACTAACCAAAACTTGCCACGATGTGTAAATTTACTAATAAAACATTCAGCAGATTAATGATAAAACTGCTCATCTTTTGTTTAATCAGACATGCGTGACTTAAATTAGGCTACTTTAAAATAAAATATAAACTTGTCTCTTATCATATACAATCTTCACTGATTTTATCCTTTGTGGTACATTCAATAAAAAGCAGTTAACACTTTGGCATAAACTTATACGCATGCACACTGTAAAACGTCAAAGCAAGAAGAGGCCAATAATGACAACCCACATTAAATAATACTCAATCAAATACTTGCAATAACAGAATTCTTTATTTACAAGGCAAACAGCAACAGCGAAGCCATATTAGTTCACAACTTGCATAACTGTGGTTTTAACTTCTCTTGTATATCTAATTTTGCATAAAACGCTCACACACACACACACACACTAGGGGATGCAAAGGTGGATGCGGGGGGCGTGTGATTCCCTGTGAGCAATGCAGAAATGAAAACTAGAATTCAGAAAACAAACCGTAAGCTTTCTTCACAAAGTCCATTACATATTGCTTCAGGATCCCCCGTGCACGTTTCACGTTCTCCTTAAAACAGAGCAGGGTCGAAGTTCAACCCAACACAGAACAGAGAGCGATGAGGGACAGCTGAGCTGTAAAATGAGTCTCCAGCAACTATACACAGAGTTGAACAATTATGCACCCATTCAATATTGTACAGTACACAAGTCATTATACAAATTTATACAGACAGCGAGAACGAATACGGACAAAAATCTAAGGCATTATGCTAGGTGTTTAGCATTTTAAAGTTGCGTCTTAGCTCTAAGAAATTGGCAGACAATACAAAAGGGCATTTAAAGTTATTCAAAAACCAAAAATTATAGAGAGAAAATATCTTTGTTTGGTGGCCTGGATATTTGTATTGGGCATTTATTTGCACCCGTCCTCATTATAAATGCTAAAAAAAATAAAAATAAAAATGCATTGCTACCACATGGCTTTAAATCTTTTCAAAATGTTGACAATCTTTGGAAATTTGCAAAGGGATGTGAATCATTCTTCAAATGGCTCAAAAAGGCGTTTTCTGCAGGACTGTGTGATACAATCAATACAGCATTTATATATATATATAAATATATATATATATAAAAAAGGTGTGATCTCCAGTGTTCCTGCAACAGAACAACTGTAGGACATCTGCAATCGTGAGGAAGAGAACAACATTAATGCAGACTGTCCTAAAGTTGACTTGCTGCAGATTCAAAATTCACATGGAACCTGATTTAAAATGAAACGATGGGCAAATTCCAACCTAAATAAAACCCTCCGATATGCACCATCAGACCTTAAATAACAATACATTCAGAATGATTCTCTTCCTGTTTAATGCTGCAACATCCACCATTAGACCCTGTTCAGTGACATCATAAACTTATTTGTGTGGGCCTCAAAGCCTCTTTGTTAAAAAAAAAAATCAAAAGCCGGTAAAATGACTAAAATCCAATTGAAAAGTGATTATTTGGCTTTTTCAAAGTCTGCTTAGGGTTGAAATAGTTTATATAAAAAGTCCTGGGTTGTTTTGTTTTTTGAGGAAAATGTACTTTTGAGGTTAGAGAAGATGGCATGCTTGAAGTTCTTGTGAAGGTCAAACCAAACCCATGCACAAGAAGAGCATGTCATTACCGAACACTTAATAGTCGAACTAATTGCCTGAGGTCATAAAATATGGCTAAGAGTCTGTCAGAGCAGGTCACGTCAACCGTCCCAGTCTCAACTCTGACCTCTGCTGCAGAGGACCGGCCGGAGGCAGAGAGCGGCCGCGTGTCAACAAGGGGATCGCAAGCCCACCCCCCTCCAGGCCTCATCCGATGCTGCATAATCTAACAGGAACGCTGCCTCGTGTGTGGCTGCCAACTCTCTTGGTACAAACTGCAATAAAAAACTGTGTTTTAATACTGCATCCAAATGTGGAGCAAAAAATCTGTCCATTTTATTCAGGAAAATGTACAAAAATTACAAAAACAAAAAAAAACCA